>NW_027279021.1:5000-36622 GCF_046629955.1 Centroberyx affinis | reverse complement strand
AGCTCTAGTAAAAAAATACATCACCCTGTTTTGACCTGTAATTGCAGCGCCCCTGTTCACTAAGGGGCTAATCAGTGTGACAGTGTGAAAATACAGAAACACAGTGACAGTGGTCCAAGGGTTTGACAGCTGAACTCACCATGAAATGAAAAAAGGCTAAAGGCTAAAACCCACCAAATCAGGTGTCTATGATCTGACATGCAGATGCTGCCCCCTACTGGTTACAAAACGCAAATGCCATTGTACCTGGACAAATGTGCTGCACTAAATACGCCATTTCTGAGAAGCTCAAGGATAACTATAGAAAATTTATCCCTCTAATGTGATTAGGGTTTGAGTAGTGTCATACTGTCTACTGCTGTAGGCATTTTGTTTGTCCTATTTTAGAACAGTCCATGTAAAATACACAATACACACCAACTGTAGAATACAACTTCTTACAGATGTTGATGATGCATCATGAATTTGCTGAACATCCTGCCAATCTATTCCCACTGTGTGCTACATGGTAGATATTATGAGCTTTTTCCAGACACATTCACTGTGCTTTTGGTGTAAAACAATTAATATGATCACTACATGTCAGTGTAGGCTCTAAATCAAACTACTACAGTCCCTCTGTGTTTGGACTGTAATGCATGATGTGACCACTAGATGTCAATGTTTGCTTAATAAGTGTCAGTCTGCCTGTCAGAAGAGAGGCTCTCAAATGTGCCTATCTCCCCTTTCTGACAAAATGGTGTAGAAATGACTGACTGCCAAAAGTGGTACAACCAAATACCAATATGACCAGCAATTGCTTGATCAATTGGTGCTTCAATCAACAAAACCATCATCTTTATTATTACTAACCTAGTTTTCAGCTACATTAAAGCCGCTTCCCACACTCTTTGGTAAATAACCCTGGCTAGGACCAGCAAAACATTTTTCTTTCCAAGTGGATTATGTACTATAATATAAATCCTGGTTTCTTAATCTATTGGTTGAGACCCAAAATGAGTCACAGGTCTATTTTTGGTTGGTGCCTACATAAACATGATAAGATTATTTTTTGAGCCTGAGTGGAGGCAGAAGATATTAAATTCTCATTTTCCAGTCATTTATGTTCTTCAGCTATTTGTCTCAGTTGTTTTCAGGGCAGCGTAGAAAAAAAGTAATATCAAGAACAACAACAATTCTCAGGAAATATTCCAAATATCCTGCCCCACTGCCCCACTTCTATGCAATATGGGTTACTTTGGAAACCTGACTGGCATGCACCAGTCGCACACCAGTGGTCTGTGATTTGAATAATTCCTGTTGCCCCTGCCAATCGGTTTGTCTTCTTTTTTTTTTTGTCCCCAAAGCTTCACGGGGGGTCGCAAGGCCTTCTTGGTTTTAAGGGGTGTAAGAAAACTTAAAAAAATATACATACAGTATATCTCAGCATTTCATTAATTTCTGTGAAGAAAAGAACTAAATGTAGTTGTTATTTTTAAAGTTTAGATGTTTTTCTAAGATATAAATGAGGATAAGGGTGCGGTGAAGACATGAACACAAGCTATATTCACTCTCTGCTAAACAGCCTCGTCCTGCATTAGAAAAGTTCACAGTTAAAACAACCAAAGAGCTAATAGAACAACGGCCGAGCGTCAGGGAGAAGAAAACACTGAATTTGTCTGAAATAAGCAAAATAAGTATGTATAGTTAAAAATAAATAATACAGAGAATTCTATAAAACATTCCTAAAAATATCAGGAAAACTAATCTCTGATGCAATATTCACATAATCTGCTCAATATTAATCCAAATTGCTCGTTTTACACAAAATTCCTGCAGTTATTGCGTTCACTATTTGGGTTAATTGTACAGTTATCAGTTGTTCTGTGCTGCTATTGTTATGCATTGAATATAATATGAAATATCCATAAAATATGTCACTTCGTCAGGGGTTGTCTGGTTACTCAGTGACAGAATAGGGGTCCCTTAAGGAAAAAGGTTGGGAAGCACTGATTTAGACAGTGGGAAAGGAACAAGTCTTCCTGCCTTCTGCCCAGTGCATGCTGGGATAGGCTGTAGCTCCCCGGGACACACGTACCGTCTCAGCTGTCGTCGTCTCAGGGTTCATGTCTGTTTAGTCTGTTATTTACGTAACGGGACACTATATCGATCACAGGGCTGCCACAGTTCAGAGAGAGACTGACAACACTGACTTCGCTCATGTTGTTCCTCTCTAATGATACATCATTTAACTTCTAATCTACTAATTGATCAGATCAACTCCTGTCTGTTCCTATGCTTTCGTATCAATATCACAACATAAGCAGGCAAAGACAATGAATGAATGAAAGCAGCAAGAGCGATAGAGTAGGAGAACCGGCTTTGGTGAGAAGTGATTCCTGTGGTGTCACATGTGGATCCAGAGGCAGGAGCCTGAACCACTGGAGTGTGTCTGGGCAGAGGTTTGTCTTTTTTTTTTTTAAACCTACTGAAACTAATCTCAACTTCATACAAATCCCCTCCAAAGGGTGCTGGAATCACCTGCTGAGTGAAAATCATGACACCTTGGGGCATCCTGATAACTCAGACGGCTAGGGTATAAATGTAGTATGTACAGTATATGCATGATGCAGTATGGTGTATGACATATACAGTACATGATGGTATGTAAAGCCCTTTGAGACTTAACTGTGATAAAGAGCTATATAAATAAACTACACTAGACTAGATTAGGGTACAAGCCACATACTCATGATGTTGTGGGTTTGAGCCTGTGGCCTTTGTATGCCGTCTCTCCTATCTCTCTACACTGTATTCATAGTATTCTGTTACATCACCACACGGCCATCTTGGTAGGAAAATAAGAGGTGACTGTAATAAATTAACAGTTGATTATAATCAAATGACAGCCACAGCCAATGAGCTGTGAATATGGTAAAGTGCCATATTGGTAAGAAAGGCATGTGACATCATGGGACTATGAAGACTATGATGACTACAGAAGAAAGGCTAAAGTGTTAAATATGACTAACTCAGCAGAGCCTTCTGTGGTTTGGTGGATCCTTGAAATGAAAATCCACCCCAAAACAGAATTCATGTGTACTGATGCCAGGGTAACAGAGAGAGGTCGGATAACAGGCACACAGAGAACAGGCCTTTTAATACCTCTTGAAATAAAGAGCCCTATGTCATTCTGTACATGTTTACTTTGTCAACAGTTCAGTATGACTGTCACTGTGGATGGACTGGAGTGGGTCAGTGATGCTGACAGGCAGAGAGGCAGAGAGAGCCCTCTGCTGGTAATTACCCTCCCATGACTCTCTGTACATAGGAATTGCTCTTTCTCTAGAAGACACAGGAGGGCAGTGGAGTCAAGGGTATAAGCAGGTACATGGTGGAAAACCACTGCGGGGTATTTAGAGTATCAGAGCATCTATCAGTCAAACTACCACTGAAATATATAGGATGATAGGGTAACAAACAGCAGGCTATACCCAACTGCTCAATTATCACTACATCACTATAGGAGTGTAAACCTGCCTAATCTTAGCTGATGTGCTTTTTTGATAATTTGTTCCCTTTTTAAAGCCAATACAAATCACTTTATGATATATATTCATATAGTAAGAGTAGTTTCAACAAAACGCAGGGTTTGCCAGCAGGTTTCAATCTTCTTGTCTTAGGGAATGAGCAGTATTACCATCTGTCTTAACCTGACAACTTTACTTACATCCATTACCTTGACAAAAATTTTGAACTGAAGCCCTGAGTTTTGAGGAACAGTGATAATATGCTGTGCGAAAGATAAACACATTCTGGAGTGTTAATCTGTAATTTATTTACATCCAAAAAAGACTCCAAACATAATGCAAATCTTGTGAGCATGCAGTGATTCATGAGCAAGTATGTGATGAAGACAGCATTAAAAGAGGCAGTAAATATTTTCAGTATAGTCTCCCAGATATGGTTTAATGTCAAGCCTTGCTGCTACGCATCTCTCCTAAATCCTCTTTTGTTTCTACCAGATAGGTTGAAAATAGACTCATACAAAAAATTTCACTTCAGTTCAGTGACGCGCCTTGTTGCAGATCTCCCCGATGGCGTCCTGCAGTTTCTTTACTGAGTCCATCACCAGTCGGAAGCTGTCGTGGAAGCTGCCCATACCCTCCTTCACCCAGGCCGCCTGGAGCTCTCCGACCCACCTCAGGATCCCGTCCAGCTGCTCCTGCACTTCTCTCTGCTCCTCCAGCTCAGCCAGCAGGGCCTGCCTGGCACACACTTCAGCCTCGTAGGCCCTCTGCAGCTCCGCGAGAGACGACTCCAGCCTCAGCACCTCCTGGACAGAGTGGGACCCAGGTCACAGCAGACACACATTTGCAGGAGATTATAAGAAAACTGAGGAAATAAGTTATATATGATTCTGCCCGTGCCATAAAATTAAACACATAATCAGCCTTAAAAATGAAATAGACGATAAAAACGGTAAGAACAATAGATATAAATGGCTGAGATAAACAAAATGTGCTGTTACGTTGCTTCTAAGTGACCACACAATCTTATTAGATAAAAAAATCTTGATCCCTTGATTATGATTTTTAGGGAGATACAACAGTTGTGGGACGTGGGACAAAGGAGGTAAAAATGAAGGACTGGACTACAAAAGTAGTGATGTTTCCCCATTTCAAGGTCAAGGCTAAGAACGCATAAACTTTTCTAACAGGGGAGCCATGGTTGGGCCACAGGTGATGATAGTATTATACATTATTTAGAAGTGTATGGATTAAATAGTGGCTTCTTAGGTCTAATGTCATCCAGGTGAGTGATCATTTACCTTGTGAACTGAGATATTGATTTGCAGTAAAATATCTAAAGTTTAGAGTACTTGGGAACCCCAAACTTTAAACCAAATTATGAAAAACAGTCAGAGAAAACAGTGAGGAGAGATGATCAAAATAATCATTCTTAAGCATTCTCACATTGTACCGACTTCTACTGCGTGTAAAATAACAATACTAGTGAAATTAAGCAATGCTCCATTTCACTAAGGCCTAGGACCTTTTCCCGGACCCCCAGCGGGCCCCTACCCTTGAGTCGCCTGAAAAGACGCTTTTTGTGTCCCAACTGTTGGAGCTTGCTGTGGCCGTTGAGTGTGTATTGGACAGCAGCAGTGGAGCAACAAAAAGCACTACAGGTTGAAAATAATCAGAACTATCTTTAACCTACCTGTATGCCTTGAGGGTACTTTCGGTGTGGCTGGTCCTCGGGCAGCAGGACATTTGTCGGTACCGAGAAGCAGCTGTTGAGGAGCAGCGCCTCCATCCGCTCCGACAGACGCTTGAACCGCTGCTGGAGGAACTGCTGCAGCTTCTGGCTGCACTCCCTGGCCTTGGAGCGGAGCAGCTCCTCGTCCCTGTTTGGGTCAGTGTTGTTTAGCATTCTCACGCACACCTTCTCCACGACGACTAAAATCTCACACAGGCAGTCCTGGAAGGCGCTGTAGATCCTCAGCATGCATGTCTGCGGGGTGAAGCCGAAGAACTGCGCCTCGTACATTTTTAAGGCCGAGGGAGAAAGATTGTCCCCTTCGTCAACTTGACAGGCGTCCATCTCCTCCTGCGTTTCCCGCGCCATATTGAATCATCGACGTGCAGATGTTACGGCAAAAGACATCATGACGTGCGACGTACGTCTCGAACGCGTCCCCCTCTACGTATAATTTTCCCTACCAAAGGGCATGCGCGCGTTCCCACTTCCTCTACGGCTTCGGGTTCTCTCTGAAAGGTCTGTTGATAGCGACTGCTTCCACACGTGCAGTTATTCCTATGTAAATTCCTCTATTTGGGACACAATTATAAGCTCAGGTTGGTTTGTTAGATAGGTAAAGTAACCGTCAATGTTGGCGCTTGATTTTAGGATTGCGCAGCCACTTGCACGATAGGTCATAGGTTACGACTTGGAACTTTAGCCGGGTTCGCTCTAGTTAGCATGGTGTTAGCTAGCTACTGCGTCCACTTTGTTGTTGTGTTGCTAACGTTAGCTAGCTAGCAACAACACTTTGCTAAGCTGGCTAACGCAGTTCATTGTTATATGCAACGTTAGCATACAGTTATAAGATAAAGATGGAGTTACGCCTGTGTCTCACTATGAGAACAAAAAGTCTTAAATGTTCCCTGCCGTCTTCTCGCCAGGTTGAAAGCCATAGAAGCCGACAACCATGGGGGCATATCTGTCGCAACCCAATACGACCAAGACCTCTTCCGATGGCGGCAACAGCAACATGAGCTACGGCTTCTCTGCCATGCAGGGCTGGCGTGTCTCCATGGAGGTAAGATGGAAAAATGAGGGAACTGGTGATGAAAGACGCCCCTCATTTTCTTGTACACAGAGAATACGGGAAAATGTCTGGTTGTGCTATTGATGCAAGGATAAAGAGTTGTTGGACATGTTTTTATGTATCCCTGGAATGTAGCTGGCTGGGTGAACCAGCTGGTATTTTTCCAAAGTAGGCTGTGACTTGTATCTCTATCAGTGCGCTAAACTAGCTTTTCTCTAATCATCAACTAAAGTGGCTGGTGAATTCCAAAATGCATCCTTCAAAATGTTTTTAATATGCTCAGTTATAACCAGTTATCCACAACCTTCACCAGCATATAGTTTGTGGCTGGTGCTTGCATCTCGTCTTGCTCACAGTGCAATGGCTTGAGCTTAACTGGAACATTTGGTAAAGAAAGTATTTTACTGCAGCTGATAACTGTCTGTAATGAGGATGCATGGTTTGTTGTGATTGGAGGGCCTTTTTTATTCAAGCATTCACAGATCGTGTTTGTTGGTCTCATTCAATTATGCCTCTCTCCCTGAGTGAACCCAACACCAGCTGCCATTGTTTACATTCCAACTGTTTATCAACCAATTAGTCGTAATGCACCAGCTCTGAGCGGAATACGATTGGGTAAAATAATAAATCAAATTGCCTTTTGCAAGACATGGTTGTAAGGCGTTTCTTTTTTGTTAAGCTTACATGGGAGTGATTCGGTAAAAGACATAGTCATGCAACCATAATGCCACAAAGCTTATTACTGAGAACAGAAACTCTGACATCTAGAATTTGTGACTTGCCATGTCATCTGTATTTTGATGTGTATTGTTGTGTTTGCTGTGTCATAGGATGCTCACAATTGTATCCCAGAGCTTGATGATGAGACAGCCATGTTTGCTGTGTATGATGGACATGGAGGTAACACCCACGCACATAGTCTTGTATTTATTATACTTTTCAAGGCCTACCATTTACTGCATTCATTCACTAACCACTAACATTTCACAGTACATTTTGACTTACCCAAACACTCTACTGCTAACACTGAAAAGTATCACATCACAAACTGTTGAAAAAAATCCTGTCTTTTCCAGAAACAATCACTTCTCCCAAAAGTCACACTTGCCCTCACAAACATACCAATCAGAGATGTGAATGCCCCCCCCCCCCCCCCCCCCATTTTGGGAACACAACACACCTATTCTTTCAGAGTCTGTTTCCTTGTTTTCTCTCTTATTTATTGTTTTTTATATTGCACACCTCTCTAAGTAACACATGAACACACACCTGTGCTGAGCATTCATTTCCCTTTCTGTTCCCCTCTAGGTGAGGAGGTGGCCCTGTACTGTTCGAAGTACCTTCCTGACATCATCAAGGAGCAGAAGACCTACAAAGACGGCAAACTGCAGAAGGTGAGCAGCCGTAGAAACCACGGCATTGTGTGTTCAAATTTAAAAGGGTGACAGTTGCTATTCCTCATCTTCCTTCTCCCCAAGATTCAATGGTGCCGTGAATTTATTCTTCATAGTGAACCAGAAGTAATTTGTCACTAGTTTCGTGTTCTTTTCATGCTCCGTGCTCTGAAATTGGCATGAGACATGCACAATGTGCTGACATGTATGTAAGATGTAAGATGAGCTGGAACAAGACATAATTTCTGCCGGAATGTGTTTTTTTGTTTTGTTTTGTTTTTCTTCCTATGCTCAGTCTTTTGAGCATACACATTTAATTGATTTCTATTGGGATATTGCTGTTTTACTGCTTTTTCATGTTCATGTTCCCAGCCTCAATTGTGGTCCATTTTGGAGATCGAATTCGTTATATCTCAATGCTAGATGGTCATTACAATGTGGAGAAGTTGTGGAAATTTAGTACTTTCCAGGCCTTGGAAAAGATTTGCAAGATGATAAACATCCCAGATGTTTTGGGAAAGTCATGTCCATGTGAATCTCTTTCACTCTTTGTCTCTATACTCACTTTTTGAGAAGGGAGACATGGTGGAAAACTTGCAACACTGCGACAAAAATGCACGCTATTCTGGCAGGATTGACAAACTTGCACACGTCATTACATTACATTATGTCATTTAGCAGAGGCCAACAGTCCTACCAATACCTGTATTAACAATCCTACCCATACTTGCATGTAAAGAATCACACCAATGTTTTGGCCTTGGGATGTGCTCGCTCTTTTCTGTGGTCTAATTCACCCTGACTAGAATTTGCCAAGCATTGTAGACTGTGTGTGTTTATTGGTTAGACCGTGTAGTCAAACTTAACCACATGGCTTCCAAAATTGACCGGTAGCTGGTGTTAATTTTTCACCATGAGGACAAAGTAAAAGTAGTTTATGTGTGAGGAATCATACTTTTTTTTATTATTTTATTTTATTTTATTTTTTTATGTTTATTTATGTGACAACACACATTAATCAACATTTCTGTAAATGTGCCAGTGTTTGCCAGCTGGCTAATTTTCAACTGTAGTCCTTGTGGCAAGATGTTTTAAAACCTATAAAATGATAAAAAATACTTAGGTGTGGGAAAGCGGAAGAATCTTGATAAGGTGCCAGTCTTTCACAACACATGTCTACACGTCTACACAGTTCTGTACATAGGCAGGTTTGGCCTTCTGTAGCCTTGCTAATGTGAATACTTAAATTTACACAACCATTACATATTTGCACAACCTGTCCATGTGCTGTAAATTCACATATTTGTTTTTATTCATATTCTCATCATTCTCATTTTTTATACATTGTATGTTTAGATGCATATAGAATTTTCCCTCTTATTTCATGCTGCATTTCATATTTTTCCATACAATACATCTCCTGCAATCATTTTTTCCGTTGTCCCAGTTTCACTGCTGTTATTTCGATGCTGTAATCCATACTTTTCCTCATACTTTTCAGTCATACTTTATTCCTAACATGTTCTAGTGATGCAGTTGTGTTGTATGTTTACATAACTCTTATTTGCAATTTTCTCATTTATATTCTATTGTCTTTGCTGTATCCTATGAGTTTCATCTTATCTTGAGGTGTTGGCTTTGACACCTAGTCCTTTTACATTCAGTCAGCCGGTTTCATTTGAATGAATCCATGTATGTGTTTTTGCCTCTTTGTGTACTGTATGTATGTATTTATGTTGCTGTTGGGTTTGTTCAGCTATGTGTGTGTCTTACCTTTCTGTGTGTTCTTGCCAGGCTCTGGAGGATGCCTTCCTGGCCATCGACAGCAGAATGACCACAGAGGAAGTCATCAAGGAGCTGGTCCAGATCGCTGGACGGCCCACTGAGGAGCCGCCCAGTGAGAAGGTGGCAGAGGAGGATGACTGTGAGTAGACTTCTGACAGTAAGCTGTAGTAATGGGTATAGAAAAGTGATACCTATGAGCACCATACCAATATTGGTATTAAATTTTAAGGCTCCAAAACGATTTACAAACCTTTCACATGCTGAATTCAAACATTCAAAAGAGGATTGTGAATAATCAAAATCAAAGTTGTTGGGTATTTTTCAGAGAAGCGTCACCACACACCTCATATTGAGAACCAGAATAATGCAATAAACAATGTAACACAATTAACAATAAACAAGGAAAGTGGTCATAGTAATACTGTAACTATGAAACGATAGCACAGCAAACAGAAATATCAGACATACAAAGGACAGACAAACAACAAATGCAGCGTGTAAAGGAGAAGGGTTTGTGCTGCTTTGTTTTGTAAAAAAAGTGATGTAGAAACCTGATGACAGAACTTGTCTAAGTGTCTCTCTCCATATCACTCTTGCCTTTCTTCCTCTAAACCCTCTCTGCCCTTCTTTCTCCTCTCGTCCTCTCCAGTGGACACGGAGGAGGCAGCTTTGCTCCATGAGGAGGCCACTATGACCTTAGAGGAGCTGCTGGTTCGCTACGGCCAGAACCGCAACGCCGTCAAACATGCTGCTGCAGTCAGGTAGTTCAACAAATCGATTAATTTCTCTAGTTTGCTACTCTGTATTATCTGCCCTGTGTGTGCATCTGTTTGGAAGTTTTGGACACATAGCATTAATTCCTGATTAAAGGTCCAGTGTATTGGCAGAATGGTGCCCCCATGGTGAAATTTTCATCACCCCACCACTGACATGCTTATATAGTGATTTTACTGTATTTGAATGAATGCATTGCCCATATATTTATCTACTGTAGCTGTATGTCTTTATTTTTAGCTTTTGATACAGGGGATAGTTTTATAGGTATTTTGAGGCTGTAAAGGGTTGTTTATATTGTAAACATTGAACTAAGAGAGAAATTTGCAATACATTAGTATTATTAGTATTAGTTCTCTCTGCAAGTCAAAATTTTAAAGAGCAAATGTAAATATACCCATATTTCAGATAGTCAAATAAATTCCAGAAGATAACTTTCTTGGGATTTGCTTGGATAAACCCTTCCATGATTTCTGTCCCTGGTGTTATGAAGCTGTTTGACTCCTCTTTACTTCCTGTGTTTTTTGCCCCTAGTGCGGCAGCGAAGAAGGCCGCCTGCCCTCACACTGGGGCCACTGGAGAGAAGGGGGAAGAGGGTGGGGGAACAGAAAAGAAGGAGGGGCTGAATGGAGAGGTGGAGGAAGAGACCAATGGGAAGGCAAAGGCAGGAGAAGGAGGAGCAGGGGGCTCCAAGCTGCGAGCCTGCCGGAGAACAGGAGGAGGAGGAGGAGGAGGAAGTGATGGCAGTAGCGTGTCCTCCTCAGGTATGGATCTGTGAAAAACAGCCGCCTTTTCAACTGTAACACCGTCTTTTTTTTAAATTAGGGTTTGAAAGAGTTTCAAGGGTCCTATGGTCATGAAACTTTTAAATGTAATGGGTGCATGATGGACCAAACATCTAATTTTAATGTAGTTAGTAGTAATTATTATGTGATAGCAGCAATATTTTCTTTGTACATGCAGATTGCAAACTTTAAAATGATAAGAATGTTCTTTTCAACAAGATAACGCATCTTATTTGTTAAGTTTGCATTCACAACCAAAAATGTCAAAGCTCTTAGGAAAAGATGCATCACTCAAGGTAAAATAATACTGCGCTCTGACCACCTCTCCTCCTGCTTGTCCTTTCTAATGTCCACTCCTTTCTTCTCCCCTCTGCTCCCTTCTCCTCTTTGCCTCCGCTCCTTTCATCCCCTCTTTCCTCCCCAGCAGCAGCAGACTGTGGAGGATCAGGAAGCTCCAGTGGAGGAGAAAAGGCTGGTAAGGCAGAAGGAGATGCAGGTCCCTCCTGCTCCTCCTCGTCCTCGCAGGCCCCAGCGGACGGCAAGTCCAGGTTCTTTGATGACAGTGAGGAGTCAGAGGAGGGAGAAGAGGAGGAAGGCAGCGATGAAGAGGTGAGGGAGTGGGTGAATAGTGTTTGGTCTGATTAGGTGGGTCTGATTATTGTGGTGAGACAATAAATTTATGTATAGAGAATCACTGAATTGTTTTCAAAGCCTGGATGCCGATTGAATATGGAGAAAAGCGATGTATGCCAATGGATAGAAATGACATTTCTATTCAAGTCACCCATGGCCATTCATGATACGTTTTGTTGTCAAGGAGCAACAAAAGCATTGGAACAGTTTGAGACTCAACTCCACCACCTCTAGACACTAATATACCATTCTATGTGGAATTAAATAAAAGTTTAGATGAGAAACTCTTTGGGATTTTAGCTAAAAGCTTATCTTCTAGACCCCAACCGATGAATCAGTGTTGGCATTTTAAATGTGTTTGTGTCTGTCTTCATCAGGACGGCAGTGAAGAGGAAGAGGGTGACAGCAGCGACATGGAGGAAGAGGAGGATACAGAGGAGGGAGAGGAAGACTCCGAGGATGAAGATGAAGAGGAAATGTGTCTACCTGGAATGGACGGCAAGGAGGAGGTGTGTGCGAGGGGGGGTCCTGCATGGATCAGAACTAGCCAAATGCAACTGACAAATCAACAACTTCAAGGAAGACTTCGCCATCTTTTAACTTTATCTCCATATATTGGTCCTCACTAATACATGCTATGAGACGGCACCATGTCTGTCTACTGGCTGTGTGTCTTGGAGACGGGCTGAGGGAAGTCCCAAAATTCACCCACCGATGACGTCATCGGCGGGGATTTCCAACTCGTAGAAACTACAACCGTTCTCTTCCTGGTCGCAGTCTGACTGCCCGCCACCGGGCGGAGACAAGAATCCAGCAAGAGAGCGGTTGCAGTTGGACATAAGGTTAAAAAATGGCAACGTGTTCCTTTTAATGAAAGTATAATTGCATTACAAACTCCTGCAAGCAGTGTCAACAAAATATAGTTCCTAATTTCAGGGATATATGCTGCTTTGAGTTCTGATTCCTTTCAGATTTAAAGGTGAAATTAAAGCTGAAGTGTTGCAGTATGAGTCAGTTCGCTGCCTAGTAGAACCACAGTCTTCTTGCCTTGCTCAAGGGCATCTCAACCACACGTATTGAGGGAGGGGAGAGTGTTGCTCGTTCCCTTCCCGAACCACATTTTCCCCGCTGGTCCAGCAATCAAGCCGGTTATCTTCCTGTGACGGTCACATGCCTGTTTTCTAAACTCTAGGCTACTGCCACATTGAATGGTCTCCCCTCGGTCAGTAACTTACACCAAAGTATCGTTGAACAAGGCAATTGCCCCCTAACTACAACAGTAGTAGTACTTGGTGGCTGACAGTAGAGGACTGGTTGTACTGGGCAGCACCTAGCTGTGGGTGTGTATCTGTATGAGAGTGAAGCACAGTCTTGCTGGAAAAAGAGCATGCACACACAGAAAACCTTCCCTGGATGAAATATTGTCCATGGACGATAAAAACAGTGACTGGGAATTGTTGAGAAACATTGTGATTATTACTACTTTAAGAGTGGAAACAACAATGCTGAATCACAGATAATGTAATTGTGTTTATGAAACAGGCGCAGGAACAGAAACGTGTAATGACAGATCTCACTTCCCAGCATCAGACGTGCTTGCATGTGTTGTCAGGAGAATGGAACATTGTAAAAAGTGACGGCCGTAGCTCCATATGCGCCTGTCTGGTACAGGAAATTATTGTAATTTTGATCTACACTGAGTGTGCAAAGTATCAGGACCACTTTGACCTTCCATTGTTGAATTGCACCAGTTTTTAAACAGTCCATGTTGCAATTCTCTCCCAGCCAGGCTTTTTCCTGGTTTAAAATGGTTCTTTGACGGTGCCTCTGTCGTGTGTCAGATGATGTCATATACTAATTTGCATCTTAAGTGGCATCAGCTGTACCAATTTCAGAATGTCTGCAGGTTTCATCAAGGTAAATGTAAAAGGTTTCAATAATTAATGCCAGTTAGAAGCAAATATCAGACGAATTTCTCCACTGAAATGAATGTTGGAAAATGAAAAACTCCTATCAGAGTGTAGCTCTGCATGACTGGGCTGATTTCTCGTCAGAAAATCAGTGCACCTGTACAACTGAATTGAGGACTTATAGGCTGTATTTGGCAGTATTCAAGGAGTTTTGAGGACTTGAATATAGGTAATAAAATATCTAAGAAATTTAAGACTTCCAGGACCAGCAGGCACCCTGAATTTGTTGCCACATTCACCTATTTTTGTAACCCTTCCCCCACAGTCTAAAAAAAGTAGCCACAAGAGCAGGTGGTGCTAATATTTTGTACGCTCAGTGTACAACAGAATGGAGGTTTAAGAACTCATCACCTCTCTTCGTGTGTCTGCAGCCTGGCTCAGACAGCGGCACCACAGCTGTAGTGGCTCTGATCCGAGGGAAGCAGCTAATCGTGGCCAACGCTGGAGACTCTCGCTGCGTGGTGTCTGAGCACGGTAGGTCCTCACTTATAACCTTTTTATTGAGATTGTGGAATTTGTGCAAATCAAGCAACATGTTTATCAGTTAAGACACAAACTCTAAGGAAATACTGAATGTGTAGTTTGAATCTGCCAGCTCGCATTTCAGGAAGATGTCAAGGTTGTTTCTGCTTATTGATAATGTACCTTGAATTGCATTTATTGCATAAACTCAGGTTGATTGTTGGCAGTGGTAATTTGATCAGGCTATATTGTGGTTGTCATGTTGCTCTCCCCTTCTCAAGAAGTACAAAATTCTTGATTGCCAGCAGCCATTGAGCAGGATTATGGCTCTGACATGGCCACTGAAAAGTGTAATGTCCCAACTCCCAGGTGTTTTAATAAATGGCTAATAACAAGCAATTATTTTTGATTGAATGATCTTGCTTGCTGTGTGGCTGTAGGCAAAGCTGTAGACATGTCATATGACCACAAGCCAGAGGACGAGCTGGAGCTAGCTCGCATCAAGAACGCTGGAGGGAAAGTTACCATGGATGGACGGGTCAACGGTGGACTGAACCTCTCCAGAGCTATTGGTACGGCTGAATGTGTGTGTGTGCAAAGGCAACCTCCAACTTGGTCACTTAAGGAATCAGATTTTCCTGAACTTAAATACTGAAAAACATCTTGGCTACTAACAAATTAATCTCTGGGCTCCAGACTAACTCTCTCTCTCATGTGTTGACTGTGACTCTCTCTCTCTCTCTCAGGTGACCATTTCTATAAGAGGAACAAGGCGCTGCCCCCAGAAGAGCAGATGATCTCGGCGCTGCCAGACGTCAAAGTTCTGACGCTCAACGAGGAGCACGACTTCATGGTCATTGCCTGTGATGGCATCTGGTGGGTAGCAGTGCTGCTGGTGGCTAGCAGTGTGTCCCACCATTTGATTATTCCTTCAGATTCATGACCGTCTTTCAAATTTGACAGTTGATTTTTTCTTCACACTTAGAGCTGAATTGTTTAAAATGTATTTTGCTTGAAGAAAACAAAAGAATAAGCCTACAAAGTAAACTGTCTTGAATTCAAGCTAAGCAGTTAAAATTAATTTTATGCACCATAAGACTGTGTGTGTGTGTGTGTGCGTGTGCAGTCTAGGCATGATGAGTTGAATTGAAACAATCTTTTAAACCTGCTATAAGCGGTTGCCAAACGCCCTCTTAATACACCTGAGTTTGGTTTGCCATGTACCTGTCCATTAACTCTGTTTCCACACCTCTCTGTCTGTGTGCAGGAATGTGTTGAGCAGCCAGGAGGTGGTGGACTTCATCAGTGAGAGGATCAAACCGGACCACAGCGGCAAAGCCAGACCCCTGACCTCCATAGTGGAAGAGGTGAGAGGGCTCCCGTTATGGACGCACTAACACTAGTATAGGATATTGGGCTGATACCAGGCTAAAACAGTGGATCAGAGTTTCCCAAAATATAACCTGATCCCAAGAAAGGGATTTGACTTTTTCACTCATTGGAGGATGTTCTAACCCTTCAATGCATGCATTTTTGCACTGTTACAGAGTTTAAAAAAAGATATCTACCATTTGCTATTTTATAAATATGTTTGGTTTGTTTAAAGTGTGAGAATGATGAGCTTGACGCCTTGATGTGCCGATACGACTTATTACTGCAGGCAACTTGGCGTAGTTGTAGAAATGAGAGTAGCCAGTCATATTAGACTCTGGTAACAGAGACACCACACCGTCAGAAAAAATAACGGACGGTTATAGCAACACCTTGCTTAGGAGAGCCAAGTCTGCCATTTAAAAGGCCAAGCTGCTGAATGCAGCTGTCACCTGAATTCTGGTAGTTGGCAAACTGCAGCTGTACTGTATGTCAGCTGTGTGTTGTAAGATGGGGACGGTCCAAATGGTACAACAGGATGTTATCTGTTGTTCAAACTAAAACATAGGTGCAGTTGATTGCATGGCTGTTAGTTTGCCTATTCCATTTTTTTTATTTTTTTTTTATTCATAAACTCTTTACTGCCCGTTTGATTTCAAACCCCGCCTCTCCTCCCGGCAGCTGTTGGACCACTGTTTGGCCCCCGACACATCTGGAGATGGAACAGGATGTGACAACATGACTTGCATGATTATCACCTTCCGGTCACACCCCTCCTCCGCTCCCAGCCAATCGGACGATACAAAAAAGAGGAAGCACCAGGAGGAGGCAGAAGGGATAGAGCTGGAGAAGAATGGAAATGACAGCAAAAAGGCTAAAAGTGACTAAAGGAAAAGGAAAAACTGTCCCAGAGGGAGCAACTGGTCCCATGCTACCCCAGAAACACCAGAGACACATTCTGTTTAAAATTAAATCCTTGCCTCACAAAGGTTAAATCCACCCTAAAACAGAATTTACACATGCTACACTTATGCTCAGAGATTAATTGAACCAAGATCATAGGTATTATTTTCTTTTGAACTCTGTTTTAGGTGGATTTTCACTTTAATGTCCCCCTCCCTTTTTCTTTTGTTTGGTGTTGTTGGAAAGATGCTGGACTCACTTTTACTTCCTTTAATCCACAGAAACAGAAGAGGCCTAAATAGCACATCATTCTCCATGTGTATGTAACTAGAGGGAAGATACAGAAGAAACTGTAGACAGTAGCCAACAAAAATTGGTGTTAGGTATATTTCTAAACACATTTTACAGATGCCTCATCATCACTGGAGACATGCTCTGCGTTCTATTATGTTAATGTCAAGTTGTTAAAATCTAATTTTCCAAGTGACAGTTACAAAGTTTCCAGTAATGGAACTTTGAGGATAGCTCCAGTAGTGATCAGTGTCTCAGATCGCTGTTCACGGTTCACAAATTTGCATTTTCATTGCAGATTTTGCAACATGAAGTGCCCAGTACAAGTTGGTGATGCCTTTCCAGCAAGAAACTGCACAACGCTCTTGTGGGTGTTGTGTCCAAATTACATGTCACTAATTGTGTCACAAGAAGGTGCCATACAATCTCTGAATTGCTTTCTCGGTTGCCATTTTGCATCCCCAAATGAATTCAACCCTTAACACAAGGGACCCAAAATGGCTGCAGACAGGAGTTTTGGCATTCAGTAGACGCAAACAATAGAAAGACTGATCCATATTGCCCCTTGAAGGGAAGAATGGGAGAGGACACGATCCTCATGGGTAGGCCAAATTTAGGATGCATCAAGCAGTGAGAATAGTGCATTGGTGCAGTCTCTAGTGGACCAAGACGTCACACTGTCACACTGTTACCCCGTTTCAGATTCCTCCCCAATGTTGATATCCAACCCCGAGTTTCTTCTATGGGCACAGTTTCTGTGAGTGACACTTATGAACTCGACTCCCTCCCAGAAGGGGGAACTGAAGGATTTTGGGTACTTGCTCAGTTGCTATAGTTTGTTGCCATGTCTTTCCTTTTTTTGTTCTGTTTTTTTTTTATTAGCACCCATTCACATTCTGGCAAGTGATGACAATTTTCAACGATGTGCTTTTTTTTTTTCCTTTAGGCTTGTTGGTCACATAACACCCTTTCATTTACCGTAGATCGCTGTCACCCTGCTTCTCTCTCATTACTTCCTGCTTTGTGACTTGTCTTGATCACATCCCTGAATTTTGCCCTAGCCCAGACTGAAGAAAATGCTATCTAGGGGTTTGTGGGCTAGTACACATTTCATCTTCAAAATAAGATGGCAGGCATACAGAGGCAAGTCTCACACTTGTAACTATTTTCCTATGTAGAGAGAGCTTGTGACCTTTTGCTACCCTTTAGACACTGCTGTAGCAGAAAGTCCTGGGGCTCTACCTTCCTCCGCCCCTTTCACTCTCCCTCTCTCCTCTCCGCTTTCCATTGTAACATCTTTTAAAGACTGACTTCTAGGACATGGTGTGTTAAAGTAAAGGGTATTTCCACTCAAATGTTTTTTTCTGTTTCTGTTAAATCAGTCCTCTGACAGGTTTTTAAAAATCCTTTTTGTGAGCACATTCTGAAAATTCCTGATGATGTTGGACTATGGAGAAGACACACTGACGCTGTGTTTGAGTGGAAATACCCTTTAAAGTCCAGAGCACTAAGGCAGTGTAACTGTTCAAAACATTTGTCTTTTTTTTTCTTTATTTGCCTAAGCCCCATTTAAACCATGTTGTGTGACTGTAAGTCTGTTTCTAGTGTACTATCTCGTCACCATGCCCTTTTTTTCTGTACATAGTTTTTTCAATACTTGTAATTGAAGAAAAACAAAATGCATTTTCTTTGTAATTGTGACTCAATGTGACATTTTGGTGCATACTCTTTTGACACCAGTATGTAAGTACATACAAATACATTTTTTTAAATAACGACACCTGAATTCCTGTCTGCTTCTTTAATGATGCACAGCGCTGCAGCAGCCTTGTAAGCTAAACCTCAGATCTTCAAGAGGCCTCTCTGATTTTTATCATGAAATTCTATTCTTCCAAAAACCTTTGCTTTTGTCTTTTTATTTTGGATACATTTGAAGCAGAAGTTGTGGGGGTTTTTTGCACATTTATTTTGAGGTTTGATCAGAACACAATCAGGCTTTCCTAAGGTGGGATTGGCAAAATTGTGACCATCCTACCATCTTTGGAGGCTGATCATCGGGGTGCTTCTATTGGTGATGCAGGGTAAAGGGCCTTGAGTACGTTTTGTTCAAATAAACTTTGATATACACACACAACAAAGAATGATGTCAATGAAACCAATTTGTCAAAAAAGGCTAAGACTATAATCACAGCTTTATATTCTGACTTTTGGTCAGTTTTTGGCCAGTGGTTCTCAATCCAGGTCGTTTGGTACCCAGACCTGCTGCTTTTCACTCTAACATCTAATCAGGGACTGATTTACACCTGGGATGGTGAATGTAATTAACTAGGTGGTGGGACTGGAGGTGGCACTGGAGAACCAGAGCCCTGTAACAACATGCCCTCCTTGACTTTCCCTCAGTACTTGCCTGGTGATACGTAGTACATACGTCATGCGAGTGGCCACACACAGAACAGGAAGCTGGGTCCAAGGGGAAACGGAGGACATGAAACAGAACGCACTTGCATTATAATAATAATGATAATAGTTACACAGAGCAGTGATTACTAAAATATCACAGATGACTTTGATAAATAAGTCTAAATCCTTATGTTTGCTTACTTACACTTACAGTATATATTGCTTGTGACAAGAAATTACGAATGATGGCAATGCATTCTGGGTAAGATATGCTCTCTGAAGTCTACATTGTTGAGGACTCGCTCCCTTGGCCCTCGAAGGGTCGATCTCAGAAAGTTCACTTGAGTTAAGATGGCAGAGGGGAAGTGGAGGAGTGCAGGTTCAAATGACTAATGAAATGTGGCCCTGGACTGAGAACCAGCCTGTCATGCTAAAAACATCAAAGTATATGTGATTTCTCTCCATCTTTGTACATATGTTGCTCTGATGAACCAATGGCAAACTTCATCTGACAACAAATCAGTGAATCAGTGAAGAGGATGAACAGCAGGATGACCAACGTAGATATCCTGTCCAGGTCATCTATGTTGTGTGTTGATGACATCATATATAGTAATGATAATAATAATAATAGTCTTTATTTGCGCAGCAGCAATTCAAAAAGTGTAAACAAATAAAACAGGACATTAATAGTCCATAATAAATTAATAGTAAATAGGACAAAGAATTGAGAATCTAAGACTGACTGGTCAGTGAGGAGTTTGGATTATGATGTAACAATGTTTCCATAGAACTTCCAGAGACAGAATCCTGGCTGTGGTGTGCAGAGCGGTCAGATCAACTTTGAGAATTGCATGTAGCAGCATGAATACAAGCTTCATTGTGAATGTTTTTTTGGAATTCGTTGGAGAAAGTCATTGATTTCTAGTAACATCAAGTGACACACAAGGTACGTGTATTTATTTTACTAATTTATTTCTGTCCTTACCAAAAAAAATCATAATTCTCTTCACAAAGGCAGGCACATATTCTCCAAATCTCCAAATACCATCCCAGTTTATCTGAATGTGTTTCTAGGTGTAACGTTACTGTTGACTGTCATGTCGTATGAGACAGGATGTGACTAAATGTTGTGTCCATATCCATCCTCTCCTGCTCTCCTCCCAGCAGCAGGTGTCCTCTACTCCCATGGCAGTACAGGTCTCCTCCTCTGCCCCTGTTGAGGACTTCCAGGTGGTCACAGGAGACTTGCTCACCCGCAGGTCCTGCAGCTACCAGGTGCAGTCCTTCCTGGGGGAGGGCACCTTTGGAAAGGTTGCAAAGTGCATTACCATGGACAGCAACCAGACAGTGGCAATGAAAATTATCAAGAACCACAGGAATGTAATGCGCCAGGCCAAGCAAGAGGTAGATTTGATTGATTGATTGATTGATTTTATTGTTGTCCTGCATCTATAACATGCCCAGCCCTCATGAGCTTACAAGACACTATTTTGCAATGAATGAAAGGAAACAAAAGCACACACTCGCAGGTCCGCGACAAGTAGAAAAACGAAACACATACAGTAACATAAGTATTGACTTAAATAGGCCTGCAGGCCTAGACAGGAGTATAAACCTATCTAAAGCACAGTCATTCTATTACACACCATGACATAAGCTAAGGAAAATCTTTGCAATACAGTGTATTATTCATCATATTTATGAGTATAAGACATTTTGCCTTCTCCTCCTTTATATAAACTTAAAACAAAAAAATCCTCCTTACAGAGCCATCCTAACATATTCTAATCAACACCAAATTTTTTCAAACATGTCTTCTCAAGTCACAGTATGTAGTGCAATAAAATACAAAATGAAATTCATTTATCAACATCTGAGTTGTACCATGCTTGTGTTAATACTCTGTACAGTAGTTATATCAACTGTAGAGGCAACAGAAATTGTCTTGGTTTATCCCAGTTACAGTAATGTTGTGCCATGTTTACACTGTCAACCAGAGTTAAAAAAGAAACATAAAAAAACAGCTGTAAAGATCTCCCGCTAACCTCTCATATTCTCCAGGTGTCCATCCTTAACAAACTGAGAGCGTTAGATCCAGACACGTGTAACTTTGTTCGTTGGAACGGCTGTTTCATCGACAGAGGATACATGTGTCTGGAATTTGAGATTTTGGACATTAGTCTTCGAGACTTCATGAGGCAGAGACATTTCCAACCTCTGCCTCTGAAGGAGCTGAGACCGATCCTTCAGCAGGTACGGTGTACTTTCTTCCCCTCTGTGTTCATACACTGTTTGAAAATGGATACTGATGGAATAAAGTTGACCTTCTCATAAAATGAATGTCTGTGCTGACTTTTCAGTTGGCCACAGCACTCAAATACTTGAAGACTATGGGGATAATACACACTGACCTGAAGCCTGAAAATATCATGATGGTGGACCACAGACAGCGTCCTCACAGGGTCAAAGTCATTGACTTTGGCTGTGCCTTTGATGTTTCAGAAGCCAGGTTGGGTTCATGCATTCAACCCCGGTGGTACAGGTGAGTCACTGACGCCATGACTGATCTCTTATAGTTTCCATCGCTGATGTAATCGTTCTTGTTGGTCTTCTCTCAGGTCTCCAGAGATCATGTTGAGCCTTCCCTTCAATGAGGCCATTGATATGTGGTCTCTGGGCTGCACGGCTGCTGAGCTCTTCCTTGGGTTTCCACTCTACCCTGGGAAATGTGAATATGACATGGTCAGTATTGTACTGAAGTCTGTTTTCCCTCTGTCTCCTCGTAGGCTTTTGATTTCACATTTTAATGAAAGAATTGTCACCATGTGCTGATTTATAATGACATTTTGTCAAGTGTTTTTAATTATGCAGTTATGTGTGATTTTTTCCTTGGTCTGAAAAAGTGAATGAAAGGAAAGAAAGGAAGGGAAATGTGGAAATGTTTTTTCAGGAAACTAAATAACCTAAAGTATACAACCATTTTGCTTCAACTGGGCTAAATTGCCAGACTACCTCAAATTTGTTCAAAATTTCATATATCAGACAGACATAATCTTTATCTAGGAGGTTTGAGCTATACTTTGCTTTCAAAAGTGCATTCATTCTGTCTTTATTGGCAAACCAAGACCAGGTCTCTTCAATACATCTTAATGAGATTTCACAGTGTCTGAATACAGTGATAGAAAAGAGTGATTTCAGTGTATTTTTCCTGGCTAATTTTTATTATGGAAGTGAATGGAGACATGAGACAGGAAAACCTCACTGAGAGCGTGTGACTTAAATTTGTGTTGTGTCTTCAGATGAGGTATATAGTGCAGACTCAGGGTCGACCATCGGACCATCTGCTCAATTCTGGAGGAAAAACCCGGCACTTCTTCCAGAAGACAACCAGCTCCACCCACCGTCTCTGGAGACTCAAGGTAATTTGATCTAGCTGACCTGCAGAGTTTCCCATACATAGACAACTTTGTAAAAAAATATTTAAAAAAAAAAAAAAAATTGTGGCGGCCAGTGCTAATATTGTGACAGGCCGCCACAATTTTTATTTTTTTTTCAATATTTTTTTTACTATTTAATTGTAGAGCTGCGTGTAGCACATTGATTTGCTCAGCCCCTACTTGCTCTGTGCACTCTCTCTCTCGCTCTCTTTCACTGCTGCTCTCTCTCTCTCTCTCTCTAAGACCTAGAATTTCTTTCTGTGCACCTGTCTGTCTGTCTGTCTGTCTGTCTGTCTGTCTGTCGGCCTGTTTCTCTGTTTGCCTGCCTGTCTGTCTGCCTGTGTCCACCCATCTGTCTGTCTGCCTGTGTGTCCATCTGTCTCTCTGTCTGTCTGTCCTAGTTTACTGTATTCAGGATATAATTGCTAACTACAACACTGTCTACTCAGACACCAGCAGAGTACTGGAGGAAGACCGGGACCCAGTCTGCAGAGACCAGGAGCTGCAGGTTGAACTCCCTGAATGACCTTAAGGAAGTAGGTGATCTCTTTTGATCGTTCAGCTTCCAGGACTTGAACATGAGATAATTTGCTAATTTCTCAAGGATATCTTACACGCAAGGATTTCCAGGAAGTTTCATTCACTCGCTCTGTTTTCATGATCCAGGAGATTTTAAATTTGTTTATTCAACTTGCAGGTCAGGTCAGGTGTTGAGAGAACTGCAGATGCAGCGTACACTGATCGGTATGAGTTTGTGAACATGCTGAAGAAGATGCTGCACTTGGATGCCAGCAGACGCATAACACCTGGTCAGGTGTTGGAACATCCTTTTATCAGCATGCGCCACCCAGAGAGCTTCCACCACAGACATCAGCCATCTCTGCACCAGCAGGCCTCCAGCACCACCCAGCATGCCCAGCAGAGCACCTCCCGCCAGGTTCACCCTGCTGGGATGGGTAGCAGGGCCAAACTCCATCACCGCAGCACCAACACACATCCCTCCACCAGCCAGAGCCGGGTCAGGTCAGTGAAGAGGGTTGAAGTTGAACCTGTGGAGAGGGGCAACAGGTAGGTGTTGTATTCAATCAGCAATAATCATCATCAATAATCAATGTTGATTATTAAGATTCAAGAGATTAAAATATCCTTTGATCTCTGCACAAGCAGAAAAAAACCAGAAGAAAAAGGGCAGGTTTGGATGTTGTAAGGATTGTTCACACACTGTTGGGGTCAATTCATCAATTCACTCAGATCAGGAAGGAGATTTTGAAAAAAGAGTTCCTATATACAATCTACAAAGAATTTATTTGGAATGATAACTCTATTATCATAACGTAAATTGCATTTTAAATTTACATTTGACATGCGTGAAATGAAATTTAATTGACCCAATCCCTGAATAAGGGGCAGATATTCAGGTTTGGTTTTCAAATCGGATGGTGATGTCTGTTTGCATTACAAATTTGTTGAATAATGAATTAATAATTAATTTAACTTTCTATATATCTTTGCTCAGCAACACCAAGCCACGTCTGCCCACCTCAGGCAGCACCCAGGCAGCCTCCAAATCAGGCCGACCCAACCCAGTGGTCATCACTGCTTCCCACAATGGAAGAGACAGAGTTAAGACTGGATCTAAGAGGACCAGGGTCAGGCCAGATGCTGAGAGAAGCAAAAAGAGAGCGAGGACTGACACTGAGGCCCTCGGAGCCATGGCCAAGGCCAAAAACACCGCCCCCAAGCCCGATATTGAGAGAAGCAAAAAGAGAGCCAGGACTGACACTGAGGCCCTCAGAGCCACGGCCAAGGCCAAAAACACCGCCCCCAAGCCCAATATTGAGAGAAGCAAGAAGAGAACCAGGACTGACACTGAGGCCCTCGGAGCCACAGCCAAAACCAAAAACACCGCCTCCGACCAGAGCCGAAGTCAGGGAACCCATGGCGTCACCCCAACATCCTCATCGTCCTCTGGTCAGGCTCGTGCAGCTGCACAAGGTGTAGTGAGAAGTGGCTCCCATCCAACTGCTCACAATGGCAGAGACAGGGTTAAGACTGGATCGAAGAGGGCCAGGGAGGAGGCCCTCGGAGCCATGGCCAAGACCAAAAACACCGCCTCCAAGCCCGATGCTGAGGGAAACAGAAAGAGAGCCAGGACTGAGACTGAGGCCCTCGGAGCCATGCCCCAGGCCAACACCACTGCCTCCACCTCTCAGACTGGCACTCTTTCCCCTGAGGCCCTGGCCTGGTACAAAACCTTCATTCCAGAGCTCTTGCCCTGCTTCCACTCTGCTGGGCTCAGCCAAAACAGGGCTAATCCTGGAACCAAGCCTCCCTGAAAAGGTAAGCAGGTACAGAAAATGAATGAATGAACTCTGTGGAAAAGGTTGATTCAGTATTACATGGACCGACTGAAATGTCCCCTTATTCATTTGTTAGACTGATTAGATTGATAGCTTGTCATTCCATCAGCTGTCATACTTCATCCAATCAGGACGAGCTGTTAATAAGCCTTTAGTGACTCTCTTGCTGCATGTAGTTATGCAACTTATTTCAGAGCGACAAATTGTTGCCTTCCAATTTATAGTTGAATTCCCATCAAGTATTCATATAATGGTGAAGTTTGGTCAATATGGTGTTATACTACTGCCATGGCTCGCAATAGTAATCACGCAAGCAAGTAGCCCTTTCTGCTCTAAGCTGGGCGTGCATGTGCACTTGTAGTGTAATGCCAAAGATAATGAGATGCAGATGCACATCATCTAAAGCCTGTCCTTGTAAGATCAGTCCTGCATTGTCTTTGCCCAGTAGTAACATTTGATACCTATTTCACCAGTGGGAATAATTTATACAGCAGTTGTTCTATCAACAGCTGAGTGATTGTATTTTGGTTGAGAGAATTATAATAGTAGTTAACAGAATATTCTTTGTATTTTAAGTGGAATCATTTCATTTCATTATCATTTGTGTGGCAGTATTAGATAATATATTTCTTTATATGTTCTTATTGCAGAACTCCAAGCTCAGCCCCGAGTCACAGCTCCAACCAGCCTGCTCTGACTCTGCCTGCAGGACAGCTCCCTCTGCTTTCCACCTCCTGCTGGTCTTCACCTGGACTCCACAGCAGAGTTCGGAATGGTTCACACGTTCACTCACTCACTATTCCCTATGGAGTGTTTGTCAAATAGTGAACTATATGGGCAATGATCAAAAGAAGTTTTAGATACTACAGTAAACTTCATCGCTTCAAAAAATGCGCCAGATAATCCTGTGACGTACCTGAGCACGCCCAGCATCTCATAAACAAACCAAGCACTCATGACAGCTGGTTGAAATCAGGTATCAAGTTCAAGATTCAAGTTTGAACACTACAAATAAATTGTTGAATGTCTAATCATGTGCAAGTGAGGTTTTGTCAAATAAGGTGCTGCCTCATGGTAGCAAGCTGTTTTGGTTTGGCAAACAATAAGCTTGTGAGCTAACGTTAGCTAACTCACAAACTAGTGACAAGCACGACTCGTCTTTGGTGAGACGCGATCGCATTGCATTGTGGTATACAGGAGAAACTGTAGGTTACACAGTGAATGAATGCAGTTCGTAGCACTCTAAATATAGACGCACACCACACAGCTGTGATTTATAGACTGCAGAAACAGTGGTCAGTTCACATTAGCCCACCAGTCCTTTCTAAATTCCTTGGTCTTGTTATGCCTTCAGAATAATGCAAACATTAGATAAGGCAAACACGAAAGGACACAGGGCTCAATGAGGATCACACACAAAACCACTCAGTCCGACAGGGACACATGACACACAAATGCATAGCCAGTACATAAACCACAGATACAGCCTTCTAGTTCAAATAGCCTACAATCTTTCGCTTCTACAGTCTTTACCTTTTTCCCTGCACCTACATACCTCACATTCAGTTTCTTAGTGCAACAGGAACAAAGAAATGCACAGCTATGTGAATTGTACATGTTGGTGCATTCACACCATCTCTATGGGCTACCTGTGTCTTATAATTGCCTTGTATTCCTGATTTGTTCTCTCTTTATTAGCCCTCCTGTGAACCATCATCTACAGCTTCCCCTGCTGCTGGACAAGCTCCTGCATCTTCTGTCTCCACAATCCAGCCTAACGGACTGTCAATCTGATTTATATCTGACTTATATCTTATTATTAGAGCGTTTCCATTTTCAGTGGCAGTCCTGTTATAGTTGTTACACAATCTTACTCCATGGCCAGTACCATGTAATTCTTTGACAACTGTTTTTTTTAGAATAGGCGGGCATCTCACTATAACAATGGTATGGAAGTCACTGCATATGTTCAGTCAACACTGTACTACATACATGAAGTAGTGCCTACATAACAGCTTGGACAAGCTCTCTCGTGATGTCCCTTGTATCACAGGCTGTGCACACAGACACGCCTGCAGGTGGCAGCAAAGACATTTGGAGCGGTTACACTCTCCTACAACCCACTAAAGCAGGGATGGGCAACTAGGTACCATGGATGGCTAAGAGTTTGCAGGCTTTCATTCCAACCAAAGACTAAAGCAGCTGATTTCACTGAATCTCCTCTTTGGTTGAAGGTCTGTTAATCCATGAAATCAGCTGCTGCAGACTCTTTCCCCTTCATGGCACATGATTACCCATCCCTGGCTAAAAGCATCTAAAAGTAGGGAGTGAGATATACTTAATAATAAGTCCATAGAAACGCCAAAGGAAAGAAGAGTGGAGTTCCTGTCGGGCCGTCTCTGTCCCGCCGCCGGTTTAGAGTCCTGCTGGCTGCACTGCTCCCCGAGGATCACTGGCGTCGCAGGAACAATAGAAAGCAAGAGAGGAAACGCACTGTCCTTGGAATCTAAAAATGTCATCGTAGACACGCACACACGCAAACACACACACACACACAGATGTACATTTTCTCTCTCTCCGCAACAGTCAGGATGTTTTTTGTTATGGTAGTGCAGATTAGTGGCTTCAGTGGTGTGCCTGGCTGCAGTGTGTGCGTGCAAAGTTTTTAAGGGTCAAAGTGTGTGGGTGTTCATTCTCATGCTAACTCACAGGACAGAAATATGGGCCAGCACACGCTGAGTTTTGTGTTTGTACTTGTTATTGTGTGAATCTTTTGTCCATGGTATGGTATATTTAAGAAGAGTAAAACTATTCTGTTCTGTCCATAGTGTAGTCTAGTCTAGTGTTTGAAAAATGTGACGCAAGACTCTCTCCACTAGTCACAACACCAGTCAAAATGAGCATGGGAGTCATAGCTGGACCTGTTTCTACCAGAAAACAGTTGTTATCTATATTATTTTGACTTGTAAACCAGTGGTTTCCTTGCAAGACATGTTTGAAAATTTCTCAGATGGTGAGGCCACTGAAGGTAGCTTTGAAAGACAGAATTTTCATTACAGTAACTATAAAAAATTAGTCTAAAGGCTACTACTGTGGAGCTCAATGGCAGCCTTGTCCAGCTGTGTATGTGTGGGGGGAGGTGCTTGTGTCTCCAGGCTCTTAAACTTGACTGATGACTGTGGAAGGGAACCGCAGGAGTCCAACTAGACCTGCAATTGTACATATAGCAGTGTGTGTCTGTGTGTGTGTGTGTGTGTGTGTGTGTGTGTGTGTGCTGTCTAGCCAACAGGTCTTATATAGAAAGCTAGACCACAATAGCAGGTTGTAGCTAGACACTGTAGGCATTCATCAAGACTCACGCAGTCTCCCTCTTTCTATCCCCCACTCTCTCCTCAAACTGCACTGGCCCCGTTGCCCTCACATTGCACAGAGTTCAGCATTGTCCCAACACACACACACACACACACACACACACACACACACACACACACACATTCCAGGGGCCGAGTAGTGCAGGAGTAGTGGAGGTGAGGCTCCAGTTTGTAACGGCTGGAACTGAAAGTGCTTTCTACATCCAGGTGACAAGAGAAGCAACAGTTAGGTTATAATTTATCCTCCTTTGCAGAAATAGTTTAACATAGAGATAATCTTTACTTTCCACAATATACTGCTTTCAACAACATTTCACATTTTATTTGTTAAGAAATATTTGCACATCATTTGCATTTTATTTATTATTGTTTATGGATTATTGTGCTTTTATGTGGTGTTCTTTCAGACAAGCCAAGGCTCTGTTTCCCAAAAGGAACCCGAGTCTTTATAAGCCTAAAAATCTGCCTTGGCTGGGAGAAGAGTACCATCTGACTGACAACAATACAACAATACAATATTACCCTTGGCGTTCCCCATCCTGCATCTATCCTGAGTTAGTACTACAGTGGCAGCAACTGTATTTAGTCCTTCTATCTGGCATGTATTCTGCATTAGTACTGCAGTCTTGAAGGACTACACCAATTTTTTGGTAGTTTGGCCTATTGGTCACCTTACCCAATATCTGATGAGAGGATTGGTACCAAAATCATCTCTGTATCCCTGGTAGATAGCTCTGTCCGGTGTGCATGCTAACACTTTAGCGTACAGAATGTTAAGTTGAGAATTATTCAACGTATGAAGATAAACCTTTTAGTGATCCAAAGCTGGTATTGGTGTTTACTCCATGGTCTGATTCTTATTCTAGATTCATAAATTCTGAGAACAAAATCTCAATCTTCATCTTAAGTAGAGTCCATTATAAATAAACAGCGTAACACCCTGCTTCACACTCACACAGTTAAACTCGTCACAGTTGAGAACTGCCCAGTAGCCACCACCTTCTACTGTTAATTGCCTCTGTACAGCTGCACTGCAACGGTTAGGGGGTCAAATACCTTGTTAAGGCTGTTTTGAAGGTAGTTGTTGAAAGAGCCCAGATTTTCCTATCCAGTTGGGGGATTCAAACCAGATTCAAATCCCATTATTATTGTTGCTGTTATTATTCGTGGCAGTAGTGATATTAGTATCATTATAACAACGCATCAGAGGCTAGGCTAGTATGACCTTAGCCCAAGTTAAGTCAGTTGCTATAATACTATATAATACTGTATTTTCCCTAAAATCTACAATTTACCCCCCCCCCCCCCCCACACACACACACACACACACACACACACACACACATACACACATACATTGCAAGTCCCTTTTGTCATCCACATGACCCTTCAACCCCCACCACACTAGCACACGTCCACACACTCACACACACTGACAAAACAGATACATACTCACTCACTCACTCACTCACTCACTCACACAAACATGCCCTGCTCCACACACACACACACACACACACACACACACACACAGACAGGGGAAGCAGGAAGATGTCTCAGTCAGCTGTTCTATTGCTGGCAGGATATGCCAGCTCGTCAGTTCCAGACACATCCTCTGTGTGTGTGTGTGTGTGTGTGTGTGTGTGTGTGTGTGTGTGTGTGTGTGTGTGGTGGGGGGGGAGGGGGGCGCTGGTATCATTTTCTGTGATTCATCAACGTCTTGCAAAGCCAGTTGGACAGAGTGATAGTTGCAGAAAAACAGGAAAACCCCTCTCCTTCCTTCTTCTTTTCCTCTCTTCCCTCTCACCTCCATCCGTTTCTCCTCTCCACCCGCTCTGACTTCCTGTCACTTCTCCACTCCACTCTCCTTTCCTCTCTTCCTCCCACTCTCCCTTTTTTCCTCACTCTACCCACTCCCTTACTCATCTCTCCCTCCCCTTGCTTCTCTCCCTCCACACTCCTCTCTCTGTTCTTCATTCCCTTTCTCCTCGACCCTATCTACTTTCCTCTGCTTCCCTTTTTCTTTCCCCTCTATCCTCTTGCTTTCTCTCTTCCTGCTGACTTGACTTTCTGTTCTGAACTTGGTTCACCTATTTTGAAGTAAAATGACTTGCAACAGTAATGTAATGACTGGAAAATAATTGGGTATGCATCATACAATTGTATGGATGTATGGATAAAATATGAACACTGTATAGTCTTACTGACCAAAATAGCTGGCCTCCACATATAAGAAGCAGGTTGTATAACAGGCTTTGAGACCTTTATGTCATTCTAAAGAAAATATGATTTTGTTAGCCATTGCAGTGCTGATGCAAATGGCACACATCAGTTATCACATCCAGTGCATTTGCCCGTTTACACAAAGACATCAATAACAGGGAAACACAGTTTTTTTAATGGAAATACACACACAAACACACACATCCAAACACACATATTCATACATATGTGTGCACAAACAAGGTCAGTCACACGGGCAAACCCAAATTCAACCCAAACATGAACTACATGCTCATCAGGGCAACACACTCTTAGAATGAGAATACGGACACACTTGTTCATTCACAAACAAACCTGTACACACACACACACACACACACACACACACACAAAAGCATGCATGCACACATGTGCATACACATTTATACACATATTGACACATCAGCAAGTAGGCAAACACAGATGCAGACATACACACACACACACACACAGGGTGCGGTCAGAGATAAGAGAGAAATGGAAACATAAACAGCTGTCTGATCAGCGGACATACTGCTGGCCTTACATCATCTAACATTTCACCCACACAACACAACACCCACACATTCACCCATTCTTTCTCACCATCTCATCTTTCTCACTGATACACTCTTACTTATTCTTCTCATTCTCACAGTAATGTACAGTACTATACAGGGAACAATCAAAAATGCTGTCACAACAGTCATATAGGTTTTCTAGCAGCCTTTTAATGCAGTGGTGAAGTGATAAGCAACTGCGTTTCAGTGCTACTAATCTGGGCACTGTTGTTGGAAGTAATGAGACATGATTAAAAATACATGCTGAGTTGATTAAGTAAACTGCATGTTTAATAATACTCATTGGAACATTGCACTCATTTGAAGAGGGTGTAAGCAAGATTTTGGCAAGTCACTTTGGCTCTTTGCATTAGGAGTTTTGCACTTTGAAACTCAAATTGGGCCAATGTAATTGTAAACAACTGTAAGTTCTCTTTTTTGCTTTCTTATTTTCTCTCTAACTCTTTTTTGTTTTCTCTGTCTCTCTCTGACTCTGTAATCCTTTTGACACAGATACTTTTCTCTCTCTCCTTGTTTTCTTTATCTCCTGTGTTTTGTTTTTCATGGAG